>NC_085137.1:9469251-9494251 GCF_035046485.1 Aedes albopictus
ACATATGTCTCAAAAGGCGCTAAAGAAATGCTAATATTTGTATATGTTCGGAGAGCAAAGCAGCATTGAACGTTTTGAAGTCCAAAATGTATAGCTCAAAACTAGTCTTGGATTTTTTTTTTAATGAGTGTAATCAGTTTCGTACCTTTTAATTCCGCCCTATGGTACGAAACTGATTACACTCATTCAAAGAGGGTATTCTGCTTAGAGGGTACGGCAACAAAAAAATGAAGAGGATGACGACGCCACAATAGATCAAATTAATGGTCGCAGTGACATTATGTCCCCAACACGGAAAAAAACATGTATTTGTACGTTAAGCAAATATGTTATAAGTTGATTCATCTAAGTTTGACAACTTCCCTGCTAGGTAAATTAATTGGAAATTAGGCCGAGTTTAAATAGTTGCTTGTATTGCTAGGGTTTCCAGATATAAATAGGTCTACAGTAGAAATCGAGGAATACTTTTAATGTTCATAATATTGAAAACCATCTTTGATCGTGGAATTTCTATTGCAAGCAATAAAACAATTCAAAGATTTGAGAAATTTCTGGAAATCAATGGAAGACTGAACTACCGACTTGAGGGTACATCCGATTTGCTTTTTGTCCGTATGTATGTTTTCAACTCACACGAACTTAATCTTTTTCATAATCATGCTTTCATTTTTTTTCTTTTGGATGCGCTTTACATAATGCTTTCATCAATTACCTTGTTAGTTTTTAGATTTTTTTAATTGTTCATTTTCATTGAAAATGACTACAGTTCCTCTTTTTTCGGTAAATTGTTTTCTCTTCTTTTATCGTTCATACAACTTTTCAACACTCTTCCAACACAACCAACCACACAAACTTCTTCCAAACCAAATGCGACGACGGCAACAGGCGGTTTCAGTTCCGGCTCGCAAGACTCGATTTCAACCCGGAAGAGCGGCAAACAGTATAAGAACAGTAAACCAACGGCGTAACTACTGTGCATATTTAGTGTTGCAGTCTAGATTACACATCTAAATAAGTGTAGTGAAATGTTTCCTATATCGTAAATGAAGCGGTGTGTGTGTATTTATGAGAGAGAGAGAGGGCGCTATGTTGAGGATTTATACAGCTTTTCGATTTAACTTCAATTGTTACAAAGTTTTAAACGAAAAAATCAAACTTTTTCTCAAAATTCTTGATTATATTCGATTGCCAAACTCACATAAATGCAAAATGACGACACATCGAAATTTAGTGTAATAATGGTTTCAGTTGAAAGAAAGCAAGCATTTTTTATTTGAAAAGAATTTATTTTGCCCCACCTTTTTACCTTTATACACAAAAAATGTTGCAATAGTTAACTCAAGTGGTGAATAGCGTCATACAAAATCAAACAAAAAGTTATTCAACAACTTACTTAAAATATAAAATTTATACGATAAAGCTCAGTTTTCATTCCGATGACATTCTAGTAAGCCATGATTTATTGTGTCAGTCAAATAAAGAATCGATAAACAACATAACCTCTCCCGATCCCGTTCAAAATGGCTTCCGTTACTCCCATGATTCCTACCACGGTCAACGGACGGCAAACTCCCTTGGGAAAACTTTCGTCTCCCTATCGGCCGGCTCCGGTCAAGAGCCGATACACCAAATCGCCGAACAAAGTGTCCCGCAACAATACGTTCATCGCGACGAGCCGCCGAACGGCCGAAAACGGAGGGGATGGGCTGCGCTCCAACAACGTTGATGACGATCACCAGGGAAAGGTGAAATGTGTTAGCGCCGGTGCCGTTGAAGGGTTAAAGCAGGAACCGGTGTACGAAGGTTCCAATTTGGTAGATATCTTCAACGGGGATGCTGTCAAGCTTTCAGGTAAGTGGTAGAATTTCAAGCTGTTGATGTTCCTGTAATATAATATCTCAACACCTTAGGCTCGGAAGAAGATCAGCACCTGGAAGAAAAGGAGGTCGATTCGCCTGTTGTCGTTCAGCCTACTGTTTCCGAAGATATCCCCAAAAAGCCCAGCGCGATCCCCGTGAAAACAAAATCCTCCGTAGTGCGTCCGATTCGATCCCAGCGTAGCATTTTCAGCGGGAATGACTCGAAAACCATCAAGTTTCTACTCAAGTTGACCACCAAGAGCTACTTCGAGACGCTCAAGTACGAAATCGATCGCATCAAGGAAAACGATCGGAAGATTCAAGATCAGGCCAGTTCACATGCGCAATCGATCATGGCATTGATCAGCAAGGGCGTTGACTTCGATCGCAAGATGGAGGAACTGCGCGCGCAAAATGTCAAATTGTTGCTGGAAACTAGGGAAAAGGATCGCATTCAGCTGGATACGGTTAACGCGATCACCAGCGAGTTGAACGAGCTCAAGTAAGATCAATTCTTAGTGGTTTTTAGTCACCAGCAATTCTATACTGTGTATCTTCAACACATTGCGAACATTTTTAATTTATTTTTCAAACTTTCTTAATAGTCTGAATCAACTTATATATTATGGACCTGGATCGTTTCTTACACTGCACAGTGGGAAAAAATAGGCATAAAACGCGAATGAATTCAATATCTCTGCTCGGAGTGGATGGATTCGAATGAATTTTTGACACAAACTATAAAAATCTCTATAGTTTCAGACAAGGAGGGTGCCATTCACCGCACGATGCTGGAAATAAGTGTATTGAGCTCGTTTTACCCCGCTCTCTCTCTCTCTCTTACAAACCATTTTAAGAAAATCCTCATCTATTTCCGACTGGCGTGCAAAATAAATGACTTATTTTACTCGTATTTGTGTAAAAACTTCCATAATATCGGTAATTTGACATAGAGTTGGTCCTGCTCTTATGAAATGCGTTCCACTCCGGGCGAAGTAGCATGTGAAATTTCAAAGAAATAGGGGATATCGGGGTTATTTGAAGATATTTCAATTTTTAAGGCCGTGCGGTGAGCCAAATCAGCTCCATTCGATACTACGGAAGTTTTTACACAAACACGAATTTAATAAATAATTTATTTTGCACTCCAGGATTCTCCTCAAATGGTGAAAAATAGAGAGAGTGGGGTAAAACGGGCCCGATACACTAATTTCCAGCATCGTGCGGCGAATGACGACCTCCTTATCTGAAACTGTAGAGATTTTTGCAGTTTGTGTCAAAAACTCATTCAAATCCATTCACTCCGAGCAGAGATATTAAATTTATTCGCGTTTTGTATCTATTTTTTACCATTGTGCACTGCAATACGCGTGTGGACAACTACTCGAATTATAATTTAAAATATACATTGCTGAAGTTATTCAATCAGCATTTTAGTAGTCAGTAATATCTATTCAGCCTTACTTCTTACACATCTTACCCAGTAAACTTTAATAAGGCCTTGAAGCTGAAAGATACAGAGAATTGTCCCTTTACAGATCAGTTTGTAACCTTCTCTTGAAAAACATCGAAAAGGATCATGAATTGGAACTTCTGGCCAAAAAGCTTCGCAAATCCAAGCGTTTCGATTCTAACACATACAAAATGCTCAGATCCCAACTGAGAAAACCTCTAGAACGAAACGTATCGAAAAAAGTTTCCCCGAAGCTTATACCTAAACAATCGATCACTTCCCTGCCTTCACGAGCACGTAGTGAAACGGTTGTAAGACGACAAAAATCCAAGGCCTCTCGATGGTCGTCGGCCAAACAGAAGAGCGATTGGTCATCACTTTCCAGTATGTCTTCGGTGGAGACCGGTTCGGATATGCTGACGGACATTGAGATAACCTCGGACAAGAAAAGTCGAAGCACCCGGACTTCGCGGAAAAGTTTGAACCTTCCGGCGATTGAAACCTATTGTAGTTCCGGTGAGTAGCTTGTTTTACGTTGAATACATAATATTTACGAGTTGTTTGTCAATCAGCTCAAGATTTGTCTACCAAAGGACAAGAGAAAGCCAAGAAGCGAACGGGATTTTTGAAGATCTTCTGTTGTGGAAGTGGGCCAAGGATATCGAAGCATGTTGTCGACTTGAAAGATTCATGATACGTAAAATCTGTATTAAAATGTAATCATTCATAATATACAAATAATCTCATTAAGCAAAGTATTCTAATAAGCAGAAGCAGTAGTGGTAGTAGTAATATCAGGGCATAATGTTCCATGGTACAAAGGAGCCAGTCGTTGCTTCAACAAACTGAAAAATACGAAATGTTTCAAAGAAAGTTCTCTTCAAATTCAACAAACCTAAAATTACCTTTTTTGTAAACTTATCCTGACACGCCATTCGGATTCGGGACGAGGTTGCGGGTGAAACCAGATTGAACTCATCATTCAAGTTCTCCTCTGCACGGGCTGCGCTGATGGCGTTTCGGATGGCAAAGAACGTCGATGAAGCCAGGAATAGCGGAGGTTCTCCTACGGCCTTCGATGAATATACAGCTCTTGGGTTGGGAGCCCCCGTTAGTAGCGAAACGTTAAACTCTCCAGGAATATCAGCAAATCCAGGAATTTTATACACTCCAGGGCCTCGGGAATAGGTCGTTCCGGTTGGCGAATACACCATCTCTTCTAGTGTAAATAGTCCATATCCCTGCATGAAACCTCCCTCGATTTGTCCAATATCGATCGCTGGGTTGATGCTGGATCCAAGATCCATTGCAATATCCGTTCGAATCACTTGATGATCACCAGTGAGGCAGTCAATTTCCACTTCAGAACACGCGGCACCAAATGTGAAGTAGTTGAAAGGGTTACCGGAATTGGTGGCGAAGTCATAGCCAATATTCGGAGTCGCATAGAATCCGGTAGCCGACAGGGATACTCGATCAAAATAAGCCTTGCTAACCCAGAATTTCCAGTCTTTGTCTGGGTATTGCTTCTTGTATGGTTCTAGTCGCTCGTTGATGATCTTACAGGCGTTCATGACAGCCATTCCGTTCAGATCGGATCCAGCACTAGCGGCCGTAGCAGGAGTATTGGGCACCTTATCTGTAGATGTCTCAGAAATATGAATAGTCTCAAATGGTACCTTCAACGTAGTAGCCGCCACTTGAATCATTTTGGTGTGCAATCCTTGACCCATCTCAGTTCCGCCATGAGACAACAAAATAGCACCATCTTGATAGATATGGATCAATGCTCCCGATTGATTCAGGTGTACTGCCGTAAAGGCGATTCCAAACATCGTAGGCACTACACTGATACCGCGCTTACGCCAACGATGCTGTGCATTAAACTCTTCAACCTTTGATCGTCGATCCTTGAAATCGGATGACGCGATCATCTCTTGCCAGCATCTGAAATTTATGTTTGTTATTTAAGCTATAATAGGATTTCAAACAGCCTACCTTCGAACATTGCAGTTTTCAATCAGTTCATTGTAGTGTGTCTTATCGCCTTCCTGATACATGTTCAGTTCGGCCAACTCAACGTAGTCTCGCTTGAGTACCCGTGCAACATGTCTCATCATCGTTTCCCCAGCCAGCATTCCTTGAGGTCCTCCAAAACCTCGGAATGCTGTGTTTGATGGAAGATTGGTCTTACAAACCCATCCTTGAACTCGCAAATTCGGGATCTTATAGGCATTCTGGATGTGGAACATTGCTCTTTCGAGAATCTAGAATGTAAATGTGTCATTAGTCAAGATATCCTTAACGATACCTATCGTTAACATAACCCTTACCGAGAACGATAAATCCATTGAATAACCGGCGTTATTATATGCCTTGAAGTCAGCTGCCACGACCTTTCCATTTTCATCGACGCCCGCCTTGTAGGTGAAGTGAAACGGATGCCGAGTTCCCGTGATCTGCATATCCTCATCGCGATCCAACATACATCGCACCGGACGTCGAAGTTTGTAAGCTGCCAGAGCCACCGGAATGGCTACCAAAGCTGCACGGGATTCCTTTCCTCCAAAACCGCCACCCAATCTCTTAACACGGGATACCACCTTGCACGAAGGGATTCCCAAAGCATGAGCTACATGCAACTGAATCTCGCTCGGATGCTGCGAAGAGGTGAACACCTCAATCTCATCCGAATCCTTCGGAACAACAAGACATGCCTGCGTCTCCAAGTAGAAATGCTCTTGTCCGCCCATCCTGCAATCTCCTTCGACGATATACTTGGCTTGTTGGAAGCCAATCTCGATATCTCCTTGAACGATACTCTTCGGATAACCCGGATAGAATGACTCCTTTTTGATAGCGTCTTCCAGCGTCACAATAATCGGACTGAGCTCCTCATAGGTTATCTTTACCTTGCGAGCTGCCTTCTGAGAAATGGTCTGATTATCTGCTACGATAGCTCCGATGATCTGACCCTGACTGGTAACAAGATCTTTCCAGAATACAAACTCGTCATGGAACACAGGTCCACAGGCATTTTGCTCATCGGTAAGATCCGCTGCAGTAAAGAATCGATGAACTCCTTCCATCGCCAAAGCCTCTGCAGGATCAATCGAAAGGATCTTCGCGTGTGCTTTAGTGCTGGTCACCAGAGTGAGGTAGAGCTCATTACTGAACTTGGGTATATCGTCGCAGTAAATTGCTTCACCGGTAACTTGCTTGAATGCAGAAGCGTGAACCTTTGGTCTACGGATCGGATCTGTAGTGGGTTGATCAGTGGAGACCTTTTCGAAAAGCTGGGCACTTTTGGGAATCAAAGTGTGGAATGTTTCGGCACCACTTCGTTCTCGATCTTCCACGGGTTCATGGTTGGCAACCGTTCGTGAGAGCACATCGCTGATAGACAAGTATGCCTTAAAGAACAAACTTAGTGTTAGGGATCTTCGGTAGAGGATCATTCCTCCTGGAGCACTGGGACTCAGAGGAAGTTCCTCAACCATCATGTCATTTGCCAATTCGACCAGCTTATGGTTCCATTTCTTGCCAACCAGCGCTTCTCCTGTTTTCTTGGCCAGTACGGTAGTAGGAGCCATTCCACCAAATGATAGATGGGCCTGTTCTACGATGTCAGTTCCCGGTTTGAAGGTTACATTGAACGCACCATTCACGATAGCTATATCGTCATCACGACGTTTAGCTTGTTTGTAGGCTACAAAATGCTGATCCAAATTCGTTTTTGGAATGAAAATCGAAACAAGTATCTCCTCAGGACGAATGATGTTTCTGCGATATCCAGTGAAGAACCCATCCCCCATGTTGACCTTCCGAACTCCTCCATCGATGCTGGCCACTTCCAATCTGTAAAATTGAAACAAGCAATTAGATGTTTTATCATTCTCCAATTACAAGCAAACTTACTGAATGCCAGCTGCTGTAAAAATTGGATTCAAATCCGAAATAGGGCTACCGGTCATGATATTTCCCCCCACGGAAGCCATGTTTCGGATTTGCTTTCCAGCAAACCAATGTAGCATATCTACGATTGCTCTGTACAGTCTGGTTTCACATTCCGGCAGGGAATCAATTTCTTCCCTCAACACCCGTTCCATCTCCACCAAAGTTACCGACGAGCCGACCTTCAATCCTCGCTCCAGCTTCTCCACTCCACTAAGCTCTTTGATCTGGGTCGGATAAGCCAGTACCGGATATTCCATGTTCTTGAACTTCATTTCAACGCCCACTTCTGTGTTTCCGACTATGATCTTCGCTGTGGGATAACGCTTCTTGATGAGCAGCAAATGTTCCAGCTTGGAAGGTCGGTACCAACTGGTGGTGCCTGATTGAAAAACCAGTGAATTGGCATCCAACGAATTGGACAGTTTTAGTTCAGGAGGGAAAATTGGTTCTTGGGATGGATCAAAAGGCGCAAATTCACTGGCATCGAACAGCTTGTCATCGACTTCTACACCGCAGCCTCCGTTGGAATTATTCTTGCAACACTTGTCACCCAAGGCACAGACCCCATTCTGGGTAGATCCGAACTCCTGTGTAAAAGTCTTGTAACCTTCGATGATCGGCCTGTACCCGGTGCATCGGCAGAGGTTTCCCTGGAAGGCCACTTCCAGTTCCTTCATCGACGGTACGGGCGAACTCCTCAGCAAAGCGTACATGGACATGACGATTCCCGGAGTACAGAATCCACACTGCGATCCGTGCGCTTTTGCTAGGCGTTCCTGTACCGGATGGAGCCGAGTGCGGGTGCTTCCAATTCCTTCGACGGTGGTTACAGCCATTCCATGGACGGCGCACACCGGGGTAAGGCACGCGTTGGCAGCCAGATTGTGAATCCGATTGGTGGTGCGATCGATTCGGGACACCATTACCGTACAGGCACCGCATCCTCCCTCGGCACAGCCCAGCTTGGTTCCACACAGCCGGAGTTTATCGCGTAGATATACCAACAGGGTACATACCGGGTCCGGATTAGGTTCGACAACCTAGAAGACACGAAGAGGTCGTTAGTTGCGATGTGAAGGACTTTGAAGAACCATGTGATTGCATGATTGCATGATTTTTAATGCAAATTAGGGTTATAATTTAGAATTTAAACAACCCTTTTTAAGTACTGTTCCTTTGAATTCTACTAAGAATTTGCATCCTTTGACAGATACGTATTTCGACCTCAACTGTAAGGTCGTCTTCAGTGTCTTGTACTTGACTCGACTCAAGTCAAGTACAAGACACTGAAGACGACCTTGCAGTTGAGGTCGAAATACGTATCTGTCAAAGAATGCAAATTCTTAGTGGAATTCAAAGGAACAGTACTTAACTTACAGATATTCCCCTAACAAGCCCAGGTTAATCATCAACAACCCTTTTTGTTATAATGGTTTAATTTCAGCATTGGTTCATTATGCAAAATTTGAGTTGCAGTGACCGATTCCTTACATTGTCAGGACGGGAGTGTTTGAAATTGAAATTGATCATCAATTTTAATTGCTTTGAGGCTGAATAAAGGCGGGATCATGAAGATGCCATTGATTAGTTTAAAGTTTTACCAATATGGTTCGGGGCTATGCGATTTACACAGGGTATTCTGTGTATCCTCGTCGTTGGCACCTTGTAGTTCAGAACTTCAGATCTACACTCGTAACAAAAGCCATATCTGTTATACTGAGTAACGTTGCATAATCAACCGCGGTTACTGGAACAATCTGAAGTCTACTTGTTTATTATAAACGTTTGGGACAATCAATGTCGTCCAAACTGTTCTATAATAGAGACCTTCAAATCTACAAGAATAATTTCATGTATTTTAGCCATAAATAATTGCTTTGCATAATCTGCTGGGATCCGTGAAGCTCTTGAAATCTCAAATGTCCCTAAGAGACACTATAGGATTATTCCAGGTCAGCCAAACTATGTTGAAGTTCAGAACTTCAGGTTTACACTCGTAACAGCAGCCATATCTGAGTAACGTTGCATAATCAATCGCGGTGATTGGACCCACCTGAGTTCTACTATATATAATTATGAACCTTTAGGACATTGAGGGTCGTCCAAACTATCTTCAAGTTTAGCTCTTGACAGTAACAGTAGTTATTCGCACAATGAACTTTAACATTACACATCCAACTGTAATCTATAATTCCCCTGGCATTCCATGAGTTATTCCAAGATAGTTTTGAATTACAAATCAGCCACACTACTCCGGAGACCGTAGCTCCGGAGACCATAACTCCATGTAGCTTGTGGTAATAGCTTTTGCCACTTCGTTAAGTAGTGTTACATAATCCACTTTATTTGTCAAAGTAGATCGAGGAACAATAAGCATTGTTATATATTTTTGGGATATTATGGGCCATCCTTACTGTAACATGAGGTGATATCGTTTTAAGTAGTAACGTTACTTAACCATATAGGATCCATGATCCTCTTTACTCTCAAGGGTCACTTCATGATAGGTTTGTCATTATTTAGGTCATCCAATCTTTCATGGCCACAACTTTATATCTACACTTGCAATGCTAGCCTGCTACACCGAATAAGTACAGATATGTTCCGTTTTTATCAACACGGTCCGCGATTTTCAGTTGACAAAAACGGAATAGTGATAAATACGGAATAATTTTCTTTCACAAAATATTTTGCAACATTTTAATATGAATTGAAAGTTTTACTATTATTATTATTATTATTATTATTATTTACCAAAATTAAAAATATGCAGTTTACTATGAAATTTAATCGTTTTTTAATGTCTTTTAGCACATCTTGGTTGTACAGTTCAAATAACATTTATTTGACTGTGACGCCGACAAGAGGTTTTCATCACATTTGTGACCACATTTTGGAAATCTATTTTCGTTGAACGCAAGAATGACACATATTGCAGTTCCAGTACCCGGATTGACGTTTTTAAATATGTCATACTTCCAGGAATGATTAATCTCCAGGAACGTTATTTAGATATCCTAACAAAAAGGACATGTTCACTTCCTTCCGGAAGGCATTTATCCACGAGTATCATCTTCACAGATTCCTATAAATATTTTGTCTAGGATACTTTTAGGAAATCTCCACGAATTTTTCTAAGCAATCACTTGTAACTTCTCCAGAATATTGGATTCCCCAAGAAGTTTCTCCATAATTATTCTAGGTTACCTTGTACCATGCCGTTTGTTTATCTTTTGGAACTCGATAAGAATGTTTAGAGAAAAGAGGTTCTGCCCCTTATGATTTCCTCAGAAATTTCTTCTCGGATCAACCTAGATGTCTCTTTTTAAATTTCTCCTGAAGTTTCTTTGGGGATCCCTTCAAATATTTTACCAAGAATTGGAATTTATTAACCTTCCTTATGCGTTATGTTGGGAACAGCTTGCTGACGTAGTGTACGGTTTGGGTCTAGAATGGCCCTAATGCACAAGGTAGGCTAAGAAATCATTCTAGGATTTAACCTAGACATCCTGTTGAAATTGCTCTGGAGATTCATCAGGATTTTACTTTTGAAATATGTATAGGAGTTTCTCCATTTCTTTAGAATTTCCTACGTGAATTCTTTCAAGATTACTATCTGAAATCCTTCCAGAAAATTTCTCTGGTATTTCGCTAGATGTTTTTTCTGAAGTTCCTTCAAAATTTCTTTCAGGGATTCGTTCAACAGTTTTTCTAGAATTTCATCAGAAGATCTTTCTTTGTTTTTAAAGAGTTTCTTATAATATTTTTCTCGGGAATGTCCTCCATCCAAAAATTTCTTTAAAGGATTCCTACATGACTTTGTTTTGGTATTTACGCGTAGTAGAAACACCCACACTTACTAGAACTTTTATTGGGAATACTTCCCAGAGATTTTCCAAGAGAATTCAATCTTTCATCTCTGTAATTTCCCCATGACTGCTAGATGAATCAGCCTTGAGCTGAAAATCTCGTAAATAAAGATAATATAATAGTAGTAATTCTCCCCGATTTCTTACTGTGTTTACTGGGAATCTCCCAGAAGTTTAGTCTAATAATCTTTCAAAAAATTCTTCCCCAAAATCCTCCAGAAGTTTCTTCAGGGAGTCCTCCTGATCTCTCTCTCTCTCTCTCTTCTTGGCGTAACGTCCTCACTGGGACAAAGCCTGCTTCTCAGCTTAGTGTTCTATGAGCACTTCCACAGTTTTTAACTGAGAGCTTTCTCTGCCAATGACCATTTTGCATGTGTATATCGTGTGGCAGGCACGAAGATACTCTATGCCCAAGGAAGTCAAGGAAATTTCCTTTACGAAAAGATCCTGGACCGACCGGGAATCGAACCCGTCACCCTCAGCATGGTCATGCTGAATACCCGTGCGTTTACCGCTTCGGCTATACAGTCCTCCTGATGTTCTGTATAAAAATCTCGGGGGAGTTATTCCTGAAAATCCTCCAGAAGTTCCTTGTGGGAATCCTTGAGAAATTCCTTCTAGGAATCCTGTATAAGTTTTTTTGCAATTTCTCATCGTAATAGGCTGTTTTACCTCACGCAAATCTGACAGGAAAATGCCTACTTTCCCATACTAAATAAGCAGTGCTGTAATGGTTCATTACAGCACTGATTTGCGTTGCGTAATGAACCATTACAGCACTGTTTCCAGTTTTGATCAACTACTTGATGCTTTCTGGACGCATATTTGAAAAATTGTGACAACCGCACAGTATAACCTACTATGATCAGACTTTCTTAAACATAGCTATGAACAACAGTGTGCAGTTTGATGTAAAATTTTTGTTAAAAACTATCCTCAAGTGGTAATTTATGAAATTGCAAAAAACGTTGTACGCATCTCGGTGCAGAACTCGATTTTTACAGCACTCGTCGTACTTATCCAACTCGGCAAGCCTCGTTGGATAAGCGTACAACTCGTGCTGTAATAATCTTCATTCTGCACCTTGTTGCGTAAACTACTATTTCAAGAAATCATCCAATTGTTCCTCGAAGGATACTTTCAGAACTGATGGGATTTCTTTAGGATTTTTTTTTTGGGAATCCTTATTTTCTTCTGGGAACCTTTCAGGAATTGCTGGAGAAATCCCCAGATTGTTTTCCAAGATCCTAGACTACTCTTTCCTAGAGAAACTTATTTCTGAAAGACTAATTCACCTAAAGGAACTTCTGAATTATTTCCTGCCGATTTCTCAGTAGAAATCCAAATCTGGAGGAATACAAGGTAGAGTCCCTACTAGGAACAAGGGGATAGACACTTATTAGCATAATGAAAAAAAAAAACAAAAACTAAAAAAAAAACGAAACTAAAAAAACCAAGGATTACAAGAGAGATCTCCAGTAGAAATTTAAGCTCCGTCGGAAAGAAATAGCGACCAAGAGAGAATAATTCAGCACGTCGCGTAATTTCAAGGAAATCGTGTAAAAAATTGCGTGAAATTTATTTCATTTAAAAAAGTCTTGTAAGAAAGATTTTAAGGTAAAAATTCAGGCAATGGCAGGCAAAAAAAGCTCTAAACTGTTAAATTTCTCGAATAACGCTTGAAGAGGCAGGACAAGTTCTGGTTGATAGGAGCCGTAAAGATGAAGAAAAAGAAAGGGAAAGAAGGATCTGCAGAAGGAAGATGCTAGATTTTCAACATCATAATAGTTTGAATGACCCCAGTTGATCTGATGATATCCATTGAACATTCAGAAGATTTACTGGTCATGAGGGACTACGGTTTGGATGGCCAAGGATATCCCGATTGATCTGATACTTTCTTTTGAACTTTCAGGAGATTTACTGTACACGACAGATTACAAATCGTAGTTTTGTATATTTTTTTTTGTTTTTATTAATGTGTATTTTAACTTAAATGCTAATTCTACACTAGTTTTGTATAATGAAAGAAAGGCTATATCCGTAGACTTTCTTATATTATAGTGCATGCACAGCCAGTATTGACAAGCATCCTGGAAATATCAGAATTGCTTCTGATATTTTCTTGTCCGCCACATCCGTAGACTTTAGGATGTAAACTCAAGAACTACGATTATAAACAAAAAAAAAACTATGATTTGTAATCTATCATGTCCAGCAAGTCTTCTGAAACTTCAATAGACAGTATCAGGTCAGTCGGGATATCATAGGTCTGCCGAACTATACTAGAGTTTAGATCCTAAAGTCTACGGGTGTAACAGTAACTTTTTTCATTATACAAAGCTACGATTTGTATTATATTATGTCCAGTAAGTGTTCTAAATGTTTAAAATACAGCATTAGGTCAGTCGGGATATCCCAGGTCATCCAAACTTAATAAAACCTGGATCGGGATGCCCGATTAGGATAAATTTTCCTAGACAAAACCAAGCTTTGAATGCAGTAACAGATGCTATGAACTAAACGGTGAATTTTCAAATAAAACACTATTCCAGAATTGACTGATAGACTAAAACCAATCAGTGAAACCTCGTCATTCTGTGAACGGTAGGTGTTATCCATCTGGATAAGAGGGCATATTCATGTTTTGTGTTGTGCTGTGTTATTTGGTAATGTACATACATATTTGTAAGGTTCTGTGTATCGTGAGATGTTGATACTTTGTAACAATTAATTTTCTTTTTATTTTTGTAACACATCCATGATCTAAATGAGGTAACAACTTTATGATTAAAACAACGTATAGAAGTTGCTAGAATGGAATAACAATGTAGTCTAGATTGATAAATTTTACCCCGCTGTTCAATTTGACCCCGGTTTACGGTACAGAAATATTGGTATCAGTCAGATGAGGAATCTTTATCCGATCACCGCAACATCTTTTTGGAATATGTAACCTTCCGTCAGTCGCGCAATTGGTTACCTACGTCAGCACCACGCTAATGCTGAGTACTAAAAGCGAGATTTTTTCAACGTGTTGTACAAAATACAACATCGCAATCACTCAAGGATTAAATTGTTACTTCGCAAACTTTGCGTTTCCGGAAGCCCTGGCCAATCAACTCTTTAATGATTTGACTGCGACCAAATTTCATGGACACTGAACGCTTTGTTGATCAACACATCCATGATGTTAATCTAGCCATCGTGCCTCCTCATGTGGAACCAACGCATACCATCAATCTTAAAAGTCAACTGTGACTCTTTTACACAAAGGACCTTCCATAACGTCACGCTTAGAGGGGGAGGGGCTTTGAAAATTCCCAATTTTAGCGTGACGTACTAAATGGATGCTCCCCAAGGTTGTATTCGATAACGTGCCTTTTGACGTCATATTATATTGGAAGCCGCACGGACTCATGGTACATATGTCTCCAATGATTTCCAATTGCATTGTACCAAATGCTCAAAAACCGATATCCTTTCTCGGCATTGCGTCATGCAGTGATTAGGAAATTGAGCATTTGTGAATGCCCCCATCACACTTGTCATCACCCTATATCGTGTCTAACCCAAAGATTCAATATTTGGAACTTTTATGCGCATTTTATTTCAACTTTATACATAGATTTCAGTTTCATTTTCAGGACACTATCTTTTTGCTTAGACCTGCTGAGATTTCATTTTCAATTTGTATAATCGGTTCGAAGACAAACAAGCGACCTCCCATCCTATCAGCGCGATCGTCGTTAATAGCTATCAATAAACAGATGGATGTGTATTCAAGTGAGCTGTTTTGCTCGCGTAGTGATAAGAAGCGGCACTGAAGTACCGTTCGTTCCGCAATTCAAAGCAGCAAAAGACAAATCCGTGACGACAGGGCCAAAGTAGTGCTGAAATACACATGTCATAATAAGAGAATGATAATCTTGCGCGCGCGAGAGCAACTCCTTCTATCACCGCCTCCAGTCCAGTCAAGCAGCAAAATTTGTAAGGGGTCTGCCTGCGAATCAACAGGCACATGTAAGTCGGTCGACTTCTACAACCTTCCATGGCTTACGCCTCACAACGTGGAAGTTTGCAAATTGGAAGAGAGTCATCATCGGCGCAGGACTGATCCAGCATAAGATCGGATAAAGTTCATGTGCAGTGTATTGCAAATTCTTCCGCAAGGCCTTACCTTCTTTCCGTTGACGAAGAAGACCAAGGGTTGTTTATCGTCGAACAGTCCCAGCCAGTCACTACTGGTAGCCGTTGGGGCCATCTTCTCTCGAAGTGCACTTAAGTTCAAAACAAGTGAGCTATTCGCGACCTATTCACTAAGTTCATTCAAACACCGGCTAGAATACGTGTTCTCAGATAAGTTGTTTTTTTCCTCCCTTGTCCTGCCTTGCCCAGATGTCTTCGGACTCCGGAGGTATCTCTTCAAACATTCACTCGTGCCTTCTTGTGATCTTCTTGTTGCCAAGAGTTTTTAATTTCGTAGTTATTCCTCACAGGGGAGCTGCACATACACAGTTCGGGACTTGATCCACCGCGGTCGAGAGCTGCCGAGAGACTGGTTTCCCACGTTTGGAGGGTCCTCTCCTTATTCTGCTCCGTATCATCTGTTGACGATGGTTTTTTCGCTATATTGCGGTGGCGGGCCTCCACGCGACAAAGCTGATAATCGCAGCTAGTTAAAGGGTGGTTCGCGAAAAATATGCATATTTTCTTCGAACACTCCACTTAAAATGTTACAATAAATTGATATTGAATTGATGCTTATCTTTTTTCAGGTGTATTTCGAGAAGTCGACGTTTTCAAGCATGGACATTTATTATAAAACAGCTGAATAAATGCAATATAATAAGCTTTAGTGGGTACTATCAGAAATATTGGACACTACACTTTTCACGTGTCGACTTTTTTTTGTGGATATCATTCTGCGTTTTTCTGATTCGCGTTTAGTTTGGCAGTACCGGTATCGTGCGCGAGAGATGATTAAATAACTTTTTATATATTTATCAGTAGGTATCGTCTTTGACTTAATCCAAGTGAGCATTGCGTTGTCGCTCCCATCTTAATTCCACTCTCCAGAAGAGCGACTATTCTCGCGCTCTCAGTTTTGAGCCTACGGCGCGGCATCGCCCACGGAAGCACGTTTATGCTGACTTGTAACATGCAAGGATGATTAGGTAGTTCGCAGTATTTTGCGATTTGCGACTTGTAAGTTGGCATGCGACGCTCAAAGGTGTTCGAAATTGCCTGTGGGGTTTAGGGTGGTTTGTTGAGTATCGCTTCATCCTTTGCAAAGCAACCAAGTTGGCTGAATCTCAGCTCACGATGCAGGAGCTACCAGCGAAGAGCCTGCTGGTTATTTTGATAGGGTGATCACTGATTATTTGGCTTTTGACCCCAACAGAAACCTACTCAGTTTATGCGTTATCGAATTGTATGCTCAATTTCGTAATTGTAATTGTAATCATTGATCGTATGGGAACCAGTTTACGAATGATCGAGTCAAGGACAAAAAAAAACAAAGGAAGTATACATGTAGGACATCAATGGGTGGTAGTTACCATATAATAGTGATTGAAATAGAGTTGAAACTAACTGTAGTCAAAATAAGTATAAAATCATAATTATGAAGAGACAGAAGAGTACAATTACATATTTAATCTTGCTTTGCTGCCTCCCAGAGAAGATTCTCCTCGGCCTGATTAAGCTATCTCCAAAATTGAGGATGTATTGGTTATTCGTATCTAATACAAGCGCTAAAACAGAAAGTGAATCTCTTTTTATAAGCGTATGGTTGCCGTTACGCCGTTTATTATCGCACCAGACGAATCCAGGGCTGTTGCACCAGTAGAAGAGACTGAGGACATTAGAACCCAGTCGAGACTTGTTTCCCTAGTGTTTTCTCGGTATCTAGAATAGTTTTTTTTTTATCTAAACGAAAGACTGCTCTGTAGTTCATATGCTTTAGATTTTGCAATGGATTATTTCTTAAAAGCTGATTTTCACTTTTTGGACCTTCACAAATCTTTTGAACCATTATTTACCTACTAGAAATCTCAAACACTTTGTGAAAATTCTGCCAAAATGATTCAAAATGTCAGCTTATAGCTTTGGTAAAACACTATCGAACATAGTGAAACATATTTATTTATATTTGAAGGATTCACGAAACAGATTAAATAATCGCGTAAGCCATGATTATTTAACTATTGAAATGTTTCGTGAAATTGAAATGTTTCATGAAATCCAAGATGGCCTTGCTAATCGTGACAATTAATCAGGGCACTAATTAATCAGCGGTTTACGCTGTTGAGACAATCCCCCTGTGCTTCTGTTGTCTTTCTATAATAATGTTTTATTTAGTACTAGCAGTCCCGGCAAACGTCGTACTGCCTACCTACTCTGTTCTTTGACATCCGGTTTCATGAAGAAATGCCCCTCAAAATGGAATTTCTGATTTTCCCGTTTTTCTTGCCTTCCCGGTCACTTTTCCTCATTATTTTTTCGTACGAACACGTCGGAGCCCTGGCGGGATGCAACAGTGAAAGAATCATGTCGATCTGTTGACCCGTTCCCGAGCCTATTCGTGACATACAAACACCATTCCATTTTTATTTATATAGATAGATAACTTAGTATATAGAATAGTGATACGGGGAGACTTGATCCCTCGAGGATTATATGTACGAAAAAATAAAATTCTATTCCACAGTTTATGATTGATTAGAATTTTAGCATGTTCAATATATGTGCTAGAGTATTTTTTAATTTTAGTATAATACATATTATATAGCGTTACAAAAATTAAATAAATTATTAAGAAGAATTTACATATCACGACACATAGAACCTTACAAATGCACAATGAGAGACATCACAAATGGACATAGCACAACATATAAAACAAATATACCCTGTTATCCAGATGGAGAACACCTTCCGATCCCAGGATGACGAAGTTTCATTATTTTTCTTGGTCCATCAGTCAATCATGTAATCACCCTATCAACCAGATTTGGATTTTCTTTATAGTGCTTTATCTGACGATAGCGATCGCCATCGATTCAAAACACATCGATATCGATCGACATCGAAAATCTCTCACTGGTTGACCGGGCGTATTTATTCTGACGAATTGCCTTTTTGTTCGCAACATGCTTCAACTTCAAAAGGTCATATTACTTATCAAAGTGAATCCTGACCCAACGATACCTTCCCTATTAACAATCACTCCTTCCTGCAGCCTTTGGTGGAGACGTGCGGTGAACGCCAACTTTCACATAACAAAGGTTGCTACTAACATTCCTTCCCTCTTCCAACCTGACTGCAAGGACGTGGCCGGCGCCGTTAATGTACCGTTAAAGAGAGCATCTGAAGCGTGCACAGTGAGAATGTTGACCACTCCCAGTCAATTATTCAGTTGATGCATTGTGCAACTGTCATTGGTTCGGGTCAACCACGGAGTAGAAACCATAGATATGTGCAGTCAGCCTAAGCTAAGCTAAGCGGATTGCCTTTTTATTCGCAACGTTGGTTATAGCTTGAATCTGGTCTAGGAGTTTCTAATCCTAAGGGGGCATCCTGATTCGGGCAACAACACAAGACCGTCGTTTTGATGTCCGTGTTAGGGAACGGCTTGCGTATTTTGTACTGGATCGCTGCCTGAATGGCTGGAGCGCTACAAATGCGCATTGAAGTCCGGGACAGATTACAAACAACAGTACAACATACAAAATAAACTGACGAAATGTTCACAACAATTTACAAACGTAATACATGCAACAATCGAATAATTTTTCATGAATTTAATTCTCCATTTTTTCAAAACTATTTTACATACGCAACAACTACTTTACAAACGTAACAACGCTGACTGTAGTCATCAAAAATACATGATAACGCTTGAAGAAAACTAATTGAAAATCTCTGAAGTCATTTTCCCTTTAAGTGACACCTTTTTGCCTTTCTCGTACACTAAGTGTACTGGAAAGGCTATATGTTCACTCCAAAAATGACTTTTTGATAGAAGGCCCGGAGGGTCGAGTCACATATACCAATCGACTCAGCTCGACGAATTGAGGTGATGTCTGTGTGTGTGTATGTATGTATGTGTGTGTGTATGTGTGTGTACAAATAAACTCACATCAGTTTTTGGCAGTAAACCTCAACCGATTTTAATGACCGACGGTTCATTCGACGCGGCATCTGGTCGCATTGTTTCCTATTGAAAATGGTTCGGATCGGTCCAGCCGTTCCGGAGTTATGGCCATTTAGGTGTTCCGAACCGGTACCCCTGGAAGGGGCCAGACATGAAAATGCACCAAACCCATGCATGCGACCCATCAAACCATGGCATTTACGATTATCTGATGAACGGTAAGCAGATAAATAGTCTCAGACCATATCTGAACCGGTAGTGTTCCGGAATCGGTTCTGGGTGTCCCCCCGGAAGTGGCCAAATATCAAATTGAACATAACCAATACATGCGACACATCAAACAGCTTTTTCTATAATCTGATGAACGGTTAGCAGGAAAACAGTATCAGACCATATCTGAACCGGTAGTGTTCCGGAACCGGTTCCGGATGTCCCACCGGAAGTGGCCAAATATAAAAGAGTACCAAACCCATGCATGCGACACATCAAACAGCGGCATTTTCGATAACCTGATGAACAATTAGCAGGAAAACAATATCAGACCATATCTGAATCGGTAGTGTTCCGGAACCGGTTCCGGATGTCCCACCGGAAGTGGCCAAATATAAAAGTGAACCAAACCCATGCATGCGACACATCAAACAGCGGCATTTTCGATAACCTGATGAACAGTTGGCAGGAAAACAGTATCAGACCATATCTGAACCGGTATTTGTCCGGAACCGGTTCCGGGGGTCCCGGCGGATGTGGACAAATATAAAAAAGTACCAAACTTATGCATGCGATACAACAAATAACGGCTTTTCTGAAAACCTGATGACTGGTTATCAAGGAAACAGGTTAGGACCACATTAGGGACAGCCGGTAGTGCTGTAACCAGTTCCGGGTGCCCCTCCAAAAGCGGCCAAATATAAAATTGAACTGAACCTATGTATGCGACACAGCAAAGCTCGGATTTTTTAATAACCTTATGAACGTTAGCATACAAACAGGTTCAGACTGGTGAAAAAAATGTTTTACGCATATGGTCAAATCTCAACCGTTACGTAGTAAATAGAACTTTACATGTTTTTAATGGAGATTTTAAAGCATGCTATATGGGAATATTTGATATGGGGAAGATGTCAGGACTCCTAAAATGGCGACTAGAATATCCATGATGGTGGTCTAAAATCCAATATGGTGGCTTCAAATTCAAGATGGCGTCTGTTTAAAGAAGTTTAAGGCTTTAAAACCATGCAATATGAGTATATTTGGTATGAGGATGATGTCCGGAGTCCAAAAAGGCCGACCAGAATATCCAAGATGGCGATCAAAAATTCAAGATGGCGGCTCCAAATTTAAAATCGCGAATATTTATTGGAGTTTTAGGGCCTGAAACAATGCATTATTGGTATATTTGGTATGGGGATGATGTCTGGATTCCAAAAATGGCGACTAGAATATCTTAGATGGTGGTCCAAGATCCAAAATGGTGGCTCCAGATTCAAGATGGCGGCTGTTTAATGAAGTATATTTTTCGCAGGGAAGATGCCTGGACGCCAAAAATGGTGACTAGAACATACAAGATGGAAATCTTAAATCCTAAATGGTGGCTTCAAATTCAAGATAGCGTCTTTTTCTTAAGAGTTTGAGGCTCAAACATTAAAAGCCAGATTAACGATATGATTTTTGGTATCATGAAATGGATTTCTGTTAATTGTATGGAAGTGCGATATACATCAACATTTCGCTTGAGTTTTATTGAATTGGGGTTTCGAAGGCACGAGAAAGGCGCCATCACCGTTAGGTGGATTAATTAGGGTTTTTCGTATAACGCATCACTAGACATTCCCAAAAAAACACAGTTTTGAAAACATTAACGTAACTTCCAATAGATGTTCAATCTGGATTCTGTATTTATGATAAACGGATATAGTTTTGTGTTTTCCTCAAAGTTACTGACAAATTAAATTAAGAAAAAGGGATCAAGTCTACCCAGTCTCCTGTAGTTATTTTTATTCGAATTACATATGATAGCCCTATATTTGCATTGCCTCAACGCTACTACTGATACAATCACCCTACCGAAAACACGCTTTAAAGATTGTTGGCTTCGTACAAACAGTCCAGTCTTGCAACAACTGTTGTCGAATTAACAAGTTGGGAAGCTAGATCGACGTTTGTTTTTTCATTTTTTTTTTGTGAAGCTTCGCGACTCTTGAGAATATCTACTTATCAGTGCTTAATCATTTTATTGGCCGTTGTTGTGTTTCAACTGCTTGACTTATTTCTAGTATAATAAGATAATGTCGGAGACGGTGAAATGTGATATCCTATCTCACTTTGACGATGGTCAACCGTTGGTATTCTTCGTCAATGGAAAAAAGGTAAGTAACATCAAACTGAGTGGATGTTTACTGTAGATACTCATTCAAAACGAAAAGATAGGTCATCGAATGTCAGCCCGATCCACAATGTACTCTTTCGACATACCTACGCGAAAGGCTTCGTCTCTGCGGTACCAAGGTGGGCTGTGCCGAGGGTGGATGTGGAGCGTGCACGGTTATGATCTCCAGAATTGAACGTTCCGGTGGTCGAGTACACAATTTAGCTATAAATGCCTGTCTCATGCCGGTATGTGCCTTGCATGGGATGGCGATTACGACTGTTGAAGGTATAGGGAGTACACGCACGCGATTGCATCCCGTTCAGGAGCGTATTGCGAAGGCGCATGGTTCGCAGTGCGGTTTCTGTACGCCTGGAATGGTCATGACCATGTACGCACTGCTGCGGAATTCTCCGGTGCCATCGATGAAGCAGCTGGACGTGGCTTTGCAAGGGAACCTGTGCCGATGTACCGGCTACAGGCCTATCATCGAAGGGTACAAGACCTTTACTAAAGAATTTGGTACAGTTCAGAATGGAACATGCGCCATGGGTGACAAGTGCTGCAAGAACAAATTGACGAACGGCGAAGCATGTAAGCAGGAATTTGTAAATGAACTCTTTGAATCCAGCGAGTTTAAGCCATATGATCCGTCCCAAGAGCCGATATTTCCTCCTGAATTGAAGTTGTTCTCGTCATTGGACGAAAAATCACTGGTTTTTCGATCCTCGAATGTAACTTGGTATCGACCGGTTAAACTGGACCACTTGCTAGCGCTTAAAAAGCTTTACCCTGAAGCTAAAATAGTGGTCGGTAACACGGAGATTGGCATTGAAACCAAGTTCAAATACATGGAGTATCCAGTATTGATTTCTCCGACTCATATCGAAGAACTAAACTCTATCGAGAAGACCGACCGAGGACTGAGAGTGGGAGCATCCGTATCGCTCACAGAGTTGGAGCGTGTTTTGAGCGAAGAGATCGCATCGAATGCCGAGCATGAAACTCGACTGTACCGAGCGATAGTGGACATGCTGCAATGGTTCGCCGGGGCACAGATCAGGAACGTGGCATCCGTGGGAGGAAACATCATGACCGGTAGTCCGATTTCGGACTTGAATCCTATTTTCAACGCAGCTGGAATTGAGTGAGTATTCTTTTATTTATTTTATTATTTGTCTAATCAACAGGCTATTTTTAATCCTAAATTTTTTAAGATTTCAAATACAACAATTTCAGTCACATATAAAACTTACATACTAACAATGGATAGTCAATAAATACAATACTTACAGATTATAATTAAAAATATATAAACAAAAACAAAAAGCAGCATACGGGATAAACACTAAGTAGGCCTTGAAAAAACCAAACTGAATCTTCGGCGAAGTATTTGACGAGACACGTTAAAATCAAACAGTGAAAAAACTCTGTTGTATTTAATTACGCTGCAGCCCATCGACGCTGCCGAACATGCTGCACGCGGAAAAAAAAAATTCTACTGAAAAATAAAGTGCTTTGAATCAAAGAAAATAAAGCATTAAACCACAGCTTAATACCATTTTGCTTTAAAACAAATACATTTGGTATTAATTTCAAAGCATTCTTTTTCATTGCTTTATTGACAATCAAGCCTGCGCGGCATCGATTGTAGTTTCAAATATTTGTTAACTTTGAATCAATCACATCATTTCTTTGAAATTGAGTTATTTTGCAATTTCAAAGACTATATTTTTTTGGAACAAATATTGATGGACTTAAATTCAAAAATAAAATATTTTTGTTTGAAAGTGAAAGCGAAATAAAAAAAGGCGAACGAGAATCGCACTTGGGTACTGTTATAATATGCTATTACTGATAGCGAGTTATCGTTCACGACCAGATCTGCTCTTGAAAATGTGAAGGCAAAATTAAATCACCTTGCTCATTATTGGCATTATGCATTCTCCAATATTGAAAACATAGAAATATTGTTTTGATTCAACAAGCCTCGCGACTTAGAAACAAAGTCTTTTCTAATTTGGTTCTAATATGTGTTATTTTCCTGCGTGTGTAGTTTGCCTGGTTTAAAGACAGCCGCAGCATATAGTTGTTACGAAGAGCATGAGGTTGGACATTAGACTGGCCCAAATACAAAAACAGCATAGCATAGGCGATTGTACACATCGTGAGTGGCAATACAATGCTCAGCTTCATATGTTTTGAAAAATCTAGCACGTAGTGTGCTAAAATAACGTTCGGAATTAACGCATTTTTCTACGTGTTAGACTTGGTCGAAACAAGCATCACATTGTATACCTGGCCACGTCCTTACAATCGCTAGGAAAGGGTAGGAATGTTAGTTTAACGTCTTCTTGAAGATACAGGGTACCCAAACTATCTCCATAGACGTTAAGGAAAAGGATTTTTTGTTAGTAGGATGGGATTGTTATGAGGAGCTCTATTCGACAATCTAGAGCACAGTTGATATTATTGATGGATACATATGCGCCGACTTGTGACGTAGTTGGGGGGGCGAGGCCTCTCAAAATCAACCAAATTCGTAAAACTTCGACGCAGTTCATCTAGTTTAGGCATATTTACGTGAAAACTAGCGCATTGAGCTGAAAAAAGTAGAATTTTGTCCAATTTTGGAGAGCTTCGCCCCCCCCCCAACTACGTCACAAGTTGGCGCCTATGGATGGATAGTTTACAGATCTGTTAAATGTGCTTACCTTGATATTCCTGAAAGAAAGTATATTAGTATACAAAAACAAAAAAATATAAATAACATACACATCTGCATATCAATACTAAAGATATTGGTGGGGCCAAAGGATTGAGGCAGCCAATCAATGTTTGACAAGCACAAGATTGAAAAGGAAAAAATAAATAAACAAATAAAAACAGAAATCGTTCGCAGTAAAAGTCAAAACATTAAAAAACAGAAACATCACAAAAACACATCAAGTTTCAATCTATGCCCCCACTTAAGGCATGAAAATAGCAACATTGAAACTTGATGTGGTAGATCTTACGCCGTAACGCACCATTCCAAAGGTGATCTACCCACGTTACGGGATTAGAGTGGCCCAAATACAAAAATGTCGAAAAGTTCCACGGGGCACCCTCTAAAATCGAGCCTTTGGATAAGAAAAACAATCTGTGAAAGATTCAGCTCAATCGATGATTCATCATTGTTTCATTCTTCATTGTCTCGATACCAATCCACGTGCGTGAGCAATGGAAATGAAGGACAACATAGTCGCCTATGATGAAGTGCGCAAGTTTCGAACGAAAAACACGTGCTGCATGTAACAACCGAGTGTAAACTGGGGAAGATGTCCTCATCCTGCT